>NC_091620.1:65027921-65032921 GCF_027580195.1 Bos mutus | reverse complement strand
TGTGTATGATTTTACCTTGTCATCTAAATCTATTTGAAATACTTATTTTCTTTAGGTAGAATCTGCAACACAAGGATATAAAACTTAAAACAACTGTATGCTTAAATGTAGCAGACAGGTACAGTATTTAATACTCATCTTTGGGTAGTTAATGTCAGGACCAATAGAATGAATTAAAGAATTCTGCATGTATTACTGTGTTATAATCAAAGCCATCAAATAATTAAGAATAACCAACAAGCAGACAGTGTGTCTAAATTTTTATTACAATTATGAAGAAAGACCTATATAACTTCCAATTTCTATTAACCAGAGGATTTTATTATCCCTTGTGGAATTTTAGACTTTATAAAGCCCTAGAGTATAAATGTGATTTACATTTTAAGTTCAATCATCTAAGTGTTAGTAAAATCATGCTTAAGCAAAACAATAACAGCGATAGTACTTTTTTCTCTACAAAACAGAAGCTAACCCAAGATTAATATGCAAAAAGAAGAGTAACTGTGCAATTAGATGAATATTATGTAATTTGACCTAAAGAAGAAAGTTTAGGGTATGCCCACTATAAAGGAGAAGTGTCTTTAAGGAAAATGAAGATGCTTTCCAATATTTACTAAGTTTCTCCTAGTGACATCTCTACACCTATTTTCCACTAGAGGAAATATTTCCAGCACAATGGTGAGGTTATGTTTACCTTTTAAAGAATATTTTAAATAATTACAAATTCAGTGTATTCTTTCAAAATGAATATGCTTGTGATCCCAAACATACCAAACTAAATTATTCATTCTTCTCAATCCTACCACAAACATTTTACAAAAATCAGTGAAAATCATTCTCAGATGATTAAAGGGAAAGGTGAAGTTGGTAGCTGCTGTTTTAATGTTTGTCTGAACTGTTAGTTAAACCTTTAAATCTTTCATCATGCACAACTTTTCGCCACATCAGAAAATAACTCTTGCGACCTTGCACTCAAATGATACAGTTCTACTTTTCTTCCCCCTGCATTAAGTTTCCCTTTCTTTCCCTTTTCTTCTTTTATTTTTTTAAGCAAGTCACTGTACAGATACTTATTCTCTACACCACTTCCCTTTTGAAACATTAAACTGACACTGGAACTGACTGCACAAGATTGCATTTTCTCTTCCTAAACAACTTGAATTGAAAGGTTACTTAGTGTAACAATATTTACTTGCAGAATTGTGTTGTTACCAAGGGTATAATGGATGGTGGCTATGCAGGTTTACGCAAGAATGAGTGAAGCATGAGGCATTAGCCATGTGTTTGACATGTTTCAAATTGCTATAATCCAGCATTAAACACACCCAGCAATTCATGCCATTTCTTGCAGCCATAATCTTGAATAAAGCGTGCACAACCACTTATTATATAAATTAGTATATGACTCCCTGTTATAGTCACAACAGTGCTTTTGTGTTTATTTTGCATCAAGATGTAGTCTTTTATTTGTACAAATAGCAGGATATAAAGACATAGCTCAATTAGACCTCCTTACTTTATGATAGGGTAGTACTGAATGCTAGACTTGGTTTTATTTTTACCTCTTAGAGTTATAGGTTTCATTGGTATAAACATGTGAGATAGACATTTGCCAGAGCGATAACAGAAACCTGCTTGTATCCTCTTTCATATTCACTAAAATGTTGAGAAGTTTGAAACTTGACCTGGGCAAGTCCAGTTAGCTGTATTATCTCAACCACCACCAGGGACACTATCGGTCCTTGTTGCTCACTCAACCTTTTCCCTCTGATCTTCTGTATCATCTTTGCTCTCCCTTTCTCTCATCTGCCCTATGTCTCTCCCCTTTCTTCTTCTCTTTCACGACCTTTTGTGTGTATGTATATGTATGTGTATGTATGAGTGGATATAGATTAAATAATAGGCAGATCTAACTGTACATGTCAAGGATGGTAAGAAAGGAAAAATAACCTCTACTTCCCACACACTTGCCTATTCACATACACAGATACTCCATCTTATAATCATGGTGCCTCATTATTCAACCTGGTTTTTTTTTGGCATCCTATTATTTAATCAAAACAAATGGATGAAAAAAAAACAACTTCCTAAAAAACTAAGAATAAACAACAGTGCCTATAAAAAAAATAACTATTTCTCTCTATGAACTTTTCTTAAAATCATTTACCGTGACAATAAAAGACATTTTATGTCCACTCTCTGGTTTCTTTAAGTGTATAATTTATTTAATCAAATAAATGCATTAAATCCTAAATATTTTGAATATGGCATTGAACAGAATGAACCATAAGATTAAAGAGTAATCATATATTCTTAAATAATTATCCATCATTTTAAGTTATCAATATTAAATATTACTAAATATTTTCATGCAGATTCACACAAGGAAGTGTTAAGCATGGGGAAAATATACATAGGTAACAAGAAATCACATACATTCCTCAAAATATGAGCTAAATACTGATTTTGAAAGCTTGACTAAGATGTAAAACTTCTGAAAGAAACTAGCATTTAAATAATGATAACTTTATTGCCCTTCTGGAATTAATTCATCATAGATACTATGCACAGTGCATTTGAAATCTAGCACTGCTTTGCTAAAAGTCTTTAATGCTAAGATTGCCTAATAAATCAAAATGCCAAATATGAAGGACATAGTTGAATGTGTAAGAACAAAAATTGAACAAGTACATGAATATTTTTAGTTTTGAAAAACTGAAACAGGGTGTCCTTTAAAATATGATTTGGAGAAGGATATCTGGTGTTATAGTGAGTGATACCATCTTTATTATAATAATGATACCACCTTAAGTAAATGAAAATTAAGTTGGGTATAAAGTATTTGCCACTGCTTTTCACTTGTTTAAACAACATGCCTAAAACACTATGCACCAATTAAGGTTACCTTTCTGGGAAAAAAATATTTAATTAGTAAAAATTCAAATTTTCATTCAAAAAGGTTAGTATGCCAAACATCCAAAGTCGTAGGGCATTTCAACATGGTATTCTTTTTTTATTTAATAATGATCATGACTATCTTTAGCAAACAGAATAAGATCTTCAAGAATGACAAACATCTTGGAAACACAAGAGTAGATCAAATAAAAATCTTACTTTTCACTTCAATCAGCTATTAATTAATTCAGCAACTTAGTATGTTATGTTTTGCTCCAGGATTATAATTAAAATAAGATTTAAAACACAAGCAACAAAACACAAGTATTTCACTATGAAAATAGCATAAAATGCTAAAATTGCTTTATCTCTGTGCTATTTCATTTAAATATAGTATAGCAGTAAATTTGAAAGAATGGGAGCTATTCAGATGTATTTTCCTGCAACATTATGCTTCTGCATCTTATAGTTCAATAATCTCCATCCACAAATATAACTGGAAGGTATTTGATAATACTGATGATTTTGGTGAACTAATTATTTCCATATATATTTCAAAATTACATTTGTACATAAAGGTTTATATTAAGTCATTTAACTCTCACACACTCTTATAATTACCATATGTAGCATCTAGTTCTCAAACAGGTGAAAATGTATACAAAGTTTTACTTTTCAAAGTGCATGCTAAATAATGTTTTCCATTAAAGTCTATACATTTTAATGCTAGTTTAATTCATTACAATTATTTCAATGTTTAAATCAGTCCTTTCCAGCATACGTATTTATTTTTTAAAAACAAAGGAGAAAGAAAGCTTTGGGAAAGTTCATTTCATTCTGTTATTCTACAACCCCTGACAAAGTTAGTTGGCCTTCATTTTATAAAACCTAACATAATATTTTTTGCAATGTATTCAACTATTTATCTCTATATCTTACATATGTGAGAGTAGGACTTAAAAACTAAAGAATGTTAGTGAGGTACTAATACAAAAATAAATACTGCTTACAGTTTACAAGACACCTGATAAGCAGGTATATTCTGTCACAATTTTTTTTGTCCTTGCCTAAAGAAAAAAGTAGCTTCAAATTCTTGAGACTAGGAATATTTTAGTATAGGAAATAGAGAATTTAATAGTAAAAAGTGTTAAAGCAATAAGAAATAATTAGATCTCCAAGAACACAGAAAGACCTGCCTAGCAGGCAAAACCTCCCTCTTTTTTTATTTAAAAAGCTTAGTGATTGAGTTGTGCAAGCTTGCAAGCTTCCATGCAGTGGGTCCACTTACAGTCAAATTCCCAAAGGCTGGACTACTTGCAATAGCCTTCACTGATCCCCTGGCTAATGAGAGCTCTGAGTATGTACTTCTCTTGTGATGGCATTTTCACCTTTCCTGCCACATATCTTTCCTTAACCCTCAAGCTTACTTTACTTCAATCTTCAGTCTCCCGCCCACAGCAACTCCCTGGGATCCCTTGCTGTTTTTCCTGAGCATAATGCAGCTCTCCCACGGATCCTCATTCTCTTGCCCTCTCAGCACTTTTTACTTCCAGGCTATCTTTTGGGTGCCAAATGTCCCTTTAATACTGCTCCTCACCAGACCCACCTCTTGCCTTCCCATTGGAAGACCCACAGCATAGGCGGTACACTTTGAGTCATTTCTTCCATCAGTCTCAACTTAGTGCAAAAGTCCAACATGAGCCTAGCAGGTGGATGCAATGATAAGGCCAGAATTTAAGGTAACTGCATGACTGTGTTGGACAGAGTTTTAAGAGCTGGTCAGGAAACTGCTTTTGTCCTCCTTTCTGGTGTCTGTGACTGGGAGTGTGTGTGTGTGTGTGTGTGCACGCGCACGCATGTGCGTGCATGTGTGTGAGACCTATCATAAGATTTATTTGATGGCATTGTTTTGTGACTGGTTTCTACCTTATTCTTGAGATTCAAGTTTATTTTAGACATTAGAATGAACATTTTTATAATTAGCTCCCATTAATGTTAGCATGAATCATCCTCATACCATGGGCTGATCTAAACAGCAAGTAATCTCCAATGATAAAAACTGTGACTGGTATAGTGTTATTTACACACTGGCCTCCAGTCAAGTT